>NC_135497.1:90996309-91021391 GCF_052857255.1 Amblyomma americanum
AGCAAGGTGTCAGCCGTAAAGCCAATCGTGTTCCTTCGTAATAAGCTTACAGCACATTCCCGAAATAAACTAAGGTTGGAACCGGTTCATATACGCATACGCTGATTCACGCCGCCACGTAGCTGCAGTAAGACTACTTGAATCCAATAGCACCAGTCAGTGCCTTACTTGCGTTGAAGAGGGAAATTTTGGGCCAGCGATAACAATATAATCATAATTTCTTAATCACGTAAACCGATAAACGGGGCCGCATAGTAGTAGCTTGGCAGTAGCGGTCCAAGTTGTAGCAAGCTCATAAGAACATGTTAACCGGAAACGCCACAATTCCTATTCTTCCTACATTTTGCAGCATTTGCGCCATATTTTGAAGGGAAGGCGGGTGAAAAGAGAGGGGGACAGTTTACGGTGTCTTCCTCATTACAGCACAGATGGTATACGTCCGTGGTCGCTCGTAAATTTTATCTTCACAGAGAAAGTGCACCCCATCAAGCAGCACTTGAATATATGGCCTAGTCAGATACGGGCCCCGCATGTAAACGTTTTTGAGGAGCTGCTTGTGTCACGACATTCGCAAGGCGGTCGTAAACTCGCCGGCTGTATCCTCAGTGCAAATGATGATTGCAACGAGAACGAAGCGGTAACGGCCGTATAGCAAAGCATGCGCAAATTGCTTCGCCAACACTATTGAGGACGAATTAATTAGTCTCAAAGAGATGCGTATTCATGTCCGTTATGCTAAAAATGAGCACCGCGTATTTTATATACCACGAGCTCGAGTCTTAGTGCCTGATATCGTTTCGCGTGTATGCGTGTCTTTTGGTGCGGTTTCTCTGCAGCGTATCACTTGGGACAGGAACAAGGGGGAGAGGGTTTATTGATAGGAAAAGGCAGAGAGGTTGGCCTGAAAAATAAATATCTGGCCTGCTACTCTGCTCTGGGGGACGGGAAGAGGAGATAAAAGAAGGGGACAGGAACGAAATGTGTAGCGAGGGAATGCCTAAACTTAGAAGGGTTGAAATGCGGGCCAGTTGGTTCATAGTAACTTGAAAAAAAAACAGTCACAAAAGACAAGGGACAAGAGAAGGAGTGTACACGCCACAACGACTGGTCGTTGTGGCGTGTACACTCTTTCTCTTGTCCCTTGTCTTTTGTGACTGGTTTTTTTTTTTTCAAGTGCCTAAACTTACCTTCACGCCTTTGTCAACGAAAGTGCACACGCATCAGAGAGAAAGTTGGGCGTGGTAGTAGGCGTAAAGACTGATACAGGTGGCCGATGGCTTTAATTCGTTTCATGAGAACAGCCTGTTGTGCACACTCGGAGGTTTACCACTTACCGTCTTCACCAAAAGTAACCAGGCTGCCTTTACCTAATATCATGCTGTCACCAGACTTATTCCAAACTGTTTGAGGGAATTCCGCAATGAATAGCAGGTTTCAGAGAAAGGAACATTTACCTCTGACATTGAACTAAGCACAGCCAAGCGGCTGCTGTAGACGCCTACACAGTTTTGCGAAATCTTCCTAGTTGCAGGGTCCGGGACTCAGTGCCCGCACCACCACCACTGAGGTGCAGTCGTTGTGCAGCTTCCCTTTCCTCTGTGCACGGCTCAGATTATAACCGGAAATGGATGTCAGGTTTCGTACCCTTGTTGACTCTGGCGACGAGGTAAAAAAAAAAGTAACAAAGGACGTGACAGTTTGCATTAAACAGCGAAATTGGCTGCTTTGAGATCAACCTTCCGGTAAGGACACATCAAACTGGCTGGTGGGCACGTGTCCCCATTTCTGTTGGTATATGGAACGCGATCATAGCCTCTAATGTAATGCAATCTTCGCGACGAAAAATAATCATGGAGCTATAAAACGTACTGACCCGAGCGGTGGGTTAACGGGGGGCTATTATGGTAAGGTTTGCTCCCATGATTGTAGCGTTCGCGAACAGCTTCTATATGGCAGGCAATCCGATACGTCCTTCCAATCATTGCTCTATCCATCCAAACAGATGCAGTCGACCTAGATTCAGCGCAGCTATAAACAGCCGGATCGTAAATCGAGGCCACGGTATTCCCTCAGGCTGTCAGCATCTGCAGAGATTGATCGGAGCGCCCAACTACATGAGTACAGACTAAACAAAAACTTTCTAGCCAATGCCTAGCTCCAATTAGCCAGCCGGAAGTTCGGCTGCCTTCGACCTCACACCGGGAAGGATCACAGTCAAAGCCGTAGTAGCTACTCCATCCAAAAGCTTCTTGGGGCGTTGAAATCATCAAGCTCGTCAAGCTGTTTCATTACACCTTTTAGCCCGGGTGACCCACCAGCCTTTCTGGTAAAGATCATAAATAGCAGCTTACTTCCATGCCATGACAACATATTTTGTTTCTTCCAAGTGCACTGACATTTAAGGAACTACGTTAATCCATGCCTGTGAGTAAAGCGACAAAGCTCGGAAGGGCAGAGGCAGGGAAAGAAAAGGCTAGATGGGCGAGGGTGAACAAATTAAAAAAAAAAATCTCTGCCTACTGTGTGCCCTGCGGACCGAGGTTACTTACGCCACACCGCTCTATCCTGCAACATTTTTTATCTTCCCATTAGCAATTTCCTGAAAATAGGCATTCCTGTATTTGTATAAATTCACTGCAATGGGACAAGGAGCTTGCGATGCTTTACGGGGCGATTATTTCTCGAGTTGTGGAAACGTCGAGGAAGGTATTTCCCGGGCTCCTTTCCTATATCCTACACGTGCAATGGCTTTCTCGAGTGCGCAGTGCAAATCGCCGCCTCCTATAGCGTCCGCGTCTAAGTCTCCGCCTTTAAGAGCGAAAGCACTTCACGGGGACAAACCCAACCAAGAATCTTGTGGCGTCCCTGACCTTGAGGATGCACAAATAAAATAAACATTGCCGTAACTGGGTTTCGAAACGGCGGCGACGCGAAGAGATCAGCAGCTTCGCTGGCCACTGCACGAGAAAACTATGCTATCGCCGCAGCCGATCACACCTCGTGTAGTTGTTGTTGTTGTTGTTGTTGTTGTTGTTGTTGTTGTTGTTGTTGTTGTTGTTGTTGTTGTTGTTGTTGTTGTTGTTGTTGTTGTTGTTGTTGTTGTTGTTGTTGTTGTTGTTGTTAGGCACATACCCACGGTGGAGGATTGGCCAGGGTTTGTTGCAGATACAAACAGGAGAAAAAGTCATCCATGCTTATCTCAAGCGACTGACAAATAACTGCAACGAAATCTCAGGCTGTGCATTGCACTTCGTCGTCTTCATCAACTTCCATCTGCGTAGCGAACACATCAGCTTAACCTCGATCAGAGCTTAACCTGAGTCTAAGAGGTCGTCACAACCATGAGCAAAGCACAACCATGAGCCAAACAGGTTAAATACATGCTTTCGCACGTCGACTATGGTAAAACCCTACCACTTTTTTCCTGCCTGTCAAGAACGGTTACTTGTACGCCTGCAACGACCTTTTCGAGTATCGGTTAACTTCCGGGAACGTTTTGGTAAGAAACAGAGCGGCACTGTTCGAATCCAGAGCCAGGCGAGCACGCGTCCCAGACCGGAAGCAGCGAGTCGGCGGCGCAGCTTTGTGCGATGGAACCCCTAGGACTGCCGCCTTCTTAATCCGTGTCGGCGGGGAAATAGCATCATTAACTACGACGGAAATCGCGCGACCATCGCCGAAGTTGCAGTGCTCCAGTGTCGGAGCTGCTCTGTTTATGCGTTTGCTGCCTTCTTTTTTCCCTTGCTTGGTTTTTTCCCCTTCGCACTGTCCTTGTCGCGAAGGGAGCTTCTGCATCAAGAAATAATCCCTAAGCTGGAGAGCGCGTGCAACGACGCAGACGACTGCTTGCGTATCTCCGTCGAACGAGCTCGTGGAGGAAGAAGATACATACAGCCACTCTTTTCTCGATAAAGCGTTCGACTTTCGCTCGATTTGCTTCTCCACGGCCTCCGCGTTAGTTTCTCGCACCCCCCCCCCCCCCCCTTTTCGGTGCGGCTGACTGATCGCACGATGCGAGCGGGCCCCCGAAAGGGCAACGCTCGCAAGAGGGGACGCCCGGGGAGAAATTAACTGGAGCAGCCGGGTAATGAGTCAAGCACGCTCAAGTGCCTATAGCGGCAAATTAGCGCTCGTTAATATTAAAGCCGCAGAAGAGCTCGCATTAGGTTGTGAGAAGATAATGAAGGCTGCGACGTACTGTACGTGCGTGCTTGAGTCTAACGGGGCCCGGACGGTGGTCTTTTCAGCGCAGCTAGTAGGGGATCGTACGCACCCATGGGCGCGATATAGATTCGCGAACGACACGGACAGGCTCGAAGCGATGTGTGAGCGTCCATCTATTTGGGCCGGCCCGGAGGCGATCCTTTTAGTCTTGATTGTGTATGCTGTCCTCCATGGCGAGAACGTGCTATGAGCAGACTTCTGTCTGCGGCGTTTGTGGTGAGAAAGGCGGTTGCATTCCGCACGCTTGTCTGCTCCATAAGTGATGTCTGGTCCAAGAATTGAAGAAGAGGTGCGCATGCGTGGTGTGGGTTTTGATCTTGATGGTAACAACATTTTTTTCTGGTGCGGAAATTCTGTAGAACGCTTCTGGACCAGAACTATTTGTTGTAGTTATTGCTGAAAGCAAGTAGAGCTCTCATCTCTGTCTCTTAGCTTACCTGTACGCAAGTATGGCTGTGCGCTTTGTGCTCAGCCTTCGTTGCGTGTGTCGGCACACTACAGCAGGGCCGTGCGTTTGCGGTTACGAAATATAGGTTAATTTAGGCTAATTAGTGTATAGGTTAATTTCCTGGTCTTACTTTCTTCTTTTGCTTTGGAGGGGGGCTGGCACTTGGAGGGGGGATGCCAGCGTGTCTAGTGCCTGCAGGGCTATTGAGCTGTCGTGTAACAGGCGTGTTTTTGCTGGGGAGATCTCTTAGACCCTTGTGATATGCCGTGCGCGTCGCTTACGGTAAGAGAAGTATCCACGTCAATACACCCTCCCCTGGAAATTCGACCCCGTGTTGAGCTCAGATGTGCAGGTTCGGCTCCACACTCTTCTTCTCGTTCTGAGCCGTTGCAGCTGAAATCAGACAGGAAGAAGATTCGCAAATGTTGATGTCAAGCTAATCTACATAGCTGTCTGGGTAAACAACGACATACTTCAATAGAATGTCCGAAACGGGATCAGAGGCGGTGAATAAAAAAAAAAAAAGCCCACAACGTCGAATCGCGAAACAAGTGTCCGAGACAGTTGGCGTCGTATACCTTGGCTTCCTGACGTCATCGCGTTTCAGGTCGCCTTCCTCGGCAGGATTCTCGTCACGAATCGTGTCTGCTCCATGCCCCGGGGCCTCAAGCTGCGACGCGTGGCGTGGCGGCACGCCGCCGGCGTCTTCGGGTGCCGGCAGAGTGGCCGCAGCGCGCCTCCCTCGGGGCGCAAGACGTCTGTCGTGCCCCCCCTCCCTCCGTCCGCCTTCTACGATGCCTCTCGCGATGATGCGTGCCCCGAGGCCCCTGTCCTCCCTCGCGTGTTCCGGTGCCTGCGCAAAAAAAAAAAAAAGCCTCGCTCCTGGCTTCGCTTAAATGGCTTTCTCCCACGGCGTCGCCAGCTTTCTCGGCGATGGAGAGCCCTTGCCTTTCATTGTCCCGCCGGGGAGTGAGCACTGCACGGGACAAGCGCTCTTTTTCTGTGTCCCCTCTTGCTTCCCGAGCGCGTTTTCGCACTCGAGCCGCTGTGAGTTTCGGCCTCAGCGCGACAAAGTCTCCATCAATTCAGAAGCACCCGGTCGCCTTGGGGTCATCGGTGAAAGCCCGTATAATGAGCGGGGTTTTTTTTTTCTCTCTCTCTCTAGGAGAAGAAACGTTGCACAACGTTTCTATCGGGGGTTAATGCGTCGTTTTTTCCATAGCTGGCTGCTTCGAACTGAGCCCACTTCATATAATGTTTCAGTCGTCGGCGTTATAACGTGGAATCGCTAATGGAACCCTGGAATCGTTTCTATCTAATACGGAGTTAAAAAAAAAAACACCGGAGGATCGGCGTGACACTTGAGAATAGCCATTCTGGAGAAAACTTACACGTCTATGTAAGTTTCTTACAGCTGAATTCTTCCGCGTCAGCCGCCAAAGGGTTTGTTTTTAATTATTTTTGTCGTTTCTTCACGACCACAGGCATTACAGAGGTCAGCGAAAACTGTGTCAGCTATTCAATGCAGACGTCATGTTATCAAACTGGTTTGTGAAGACGGCTCCGTAATCGGGCTACCATCGTCAAAATATCATCGTTCTGCGGTATGTTACTATTGCGAAGGGGCCCGCAGGGGCTCCAAGCACTGATAAAACAGACATAACTAGAGTTAAAGCAGTAGATGGCATTGTTTTCTCCAGCGATAATGTAATTTGTATAGCTAGCTTCGCAGGTATTTGAGCTTCGCACGTGAGCTCTGAAAGCGTTTAAAGTTCGACGTGTGTAATTCTGTCTGCTCGCCGACGCAACACCGCCAAGTCGTGCAGTCGCCGTGTCGGAGCTAATCTAAGCCTGCTCTTCCAACTGTTTGCACTTGTATAGTCGAAAAGAAACCATAAGTGTGCTCGCGCGCGTCAGAACAGAAAGTTAGTAGCGTCTCGTTAGTCAGGAGAAAGTGCGCGATTATGCGAAGCGACACTGGTGGCGGCGGTCTACAGCACATTCGCGCTATGGAACGTAGAGTTTTGCACGCGGTGGCCGAAATTGTCAATCGGTGGTTAGGTTTCTGCAGAGTCCAGTCTCTTTTTCTTCAAGCAGTGATTGTGATTTTGCCGTAAAATTGGCAGAATTAAAACAATTTGGATACAGTCTTTTAGAACTGATGCTTTTTTGCACCCGTCAACCTAAAAGCAACTCTAGTATACTTGCAAAAAAGGAATCGTACCGTCATTGCTTAGCTAGTGCAGTCAATTAGCTCGAACTCAAGTAAGTCGCGACGAAATCCGTCATACAAATCTCCCGTAAAAAAAAAAAAAACTGCTCAGAGTTTCTCTGCAGGCTCCCTCAGAAAAAAAAAAGAAGTAAAATCGAAGCATTTATTTATGATAAGTAATTCCCCCTACAGAATGAACGTCGCGAAATGACAACTTATATTGGAAATCCTACCCAGATTTAAATGATGAACAAATTGTCTTGGGCGCTATTATATGCGTTACTTTTTGCTTCTTTCCATTTTTATCTCGGTCTTTTTATATACGCGAATAGCGATCAACCCAAAGAGTCGTTCGTTTTCGATTCCCTCTACCCGGAAAGCTAGCCCTCTGCCTTCACGCTTCGGACTCAGCTTCACTTTTTTCACAGCACAGCCGAGCAGTAAACGTGGCATCCGGTTACAGCCAGCGCTGGAGCTTCACGCTTCCCTGTCACATTTCCTTGCGTCGCTGTGTATTTCTGTTTCGCTGCGAGTACACATGCGAGCAAGCTTTTGTTAGCTCGCCGCGTCCGTCCCTTTCTGGCTTGCGTGGCAATGCCCGCTCCCATAATATTCCCGCGCAAGCATTTTGGGCGCACTAACAAGGCTTCCGGTGGTTAATATCCCTCTCGCGGCAATGCGCTCGCCGACTGGGCAGTTGCAGGCAAGTAAAACGGATCGCAGGCACAGCAGCGGCGCACAATGCTGCAGCGTGCAACGAGCGGAAAGCGAGAGAAACGTGCTGCTTGTCCGTGCGCCCCTTCGCCTCGGCAAGCGTGGAGGACGCGGGCTACGAAGTCGGAGAGCCAGGCATAGTTTCGGTTTACACGTAAGCACGATTGCGTGTGCGCGCTCGCCTCATAACTCTCAATTGCGAGGCACCGCTGTCGGCGCTGAGCACTGTGGGGTGTTGAGGATTGCAGCTGTGGCACTTTCCTTCTTGGCGTAACGTGACACCGCCGCCGGTGCGCTGCGAGTATGGATGGGGGCGCCCGAGCGTGATGTCACGAACCTCACGAATGTCAGTGGCGTCAGCAGTGCATTTCGTCGGGTATACGCAAACGATGTTGTCTCTTACAAAGTGGTAGCCGCGTGCGCGTGATGTTGACAGACTCATTAGCGTAATGACAGCAAGCTGTTTCGGTGAAAGCCACATCAAAAAGCACAATCTAGGAAATGAGGTAAGATGAGCTTTGTGTCGTGAAAAATCGCATAGGGTCTGCAAAAGCCGACAGATGATAACACATTAGATCAGCTTGGCGGCCGGTGTTTTTTTTACAGCACTGGCTATTAGTGAGACATGTGACGGTTTCGTTTCGTCCGAAGTCGTGAGCTTTTATGATGTCACGTCACGTGGCGCTATTGCGACGACTACTTGAAGAGTTGCACGCCCGCGAAGAAGAGTGAAATAGTCAATGGCGAGAGGATCCTGGTTCGCGATGCGGATAAGAGAAGACGACGGCGTCAGGACCAGGAACTGCACGCGCCCACGAAATCGAAGCCGTTGGATACAAGTGAGAGGGCAACCATGGGGCTGGGGCTCGGGCATTCGAGGGTCATTTCAAAGGGCAACCACCTCAGCTTTGCGCGTTCGGTTAGCGACACGTTCTCAAATCCTCACTAACGCCACAGGGAGACCGGGTTAAGCAACTAGCTAAAGCTGAAATTTGTAGCATAGTTGATGGTCAGCCGCCGCGGTGGCTGAGTGGTTACGGCGCTCGGCTGCCGGCCCGAAAGACGCGGGTTCGATCCCGGCCGCGGTGGTTGAATTTCGATGGAGGCGAAATTCCAGAGGCCCGTGTACTGTGAGATGTCAGTGCGCGTTAAAGAACCCCAGGTGGTCGAAATCTCCGGAGCCCTCCACTACGGCGTCCCTCATAGCCTGAGTTGCTTTGAGACGTTAAACCCCCATAAACCAAACTATTTGTTGGTCACGCGGTAAGTTTTTGTTTGTTTTCTTTTCACAAAAGTTTACATAGCGGCACTTCGCTTGGCGTGAACTGCGCTTCAACAGGATGCCATTTATTTTGCGAAAATGGCATTCAAGTCCCGCCCACCGCAGTGACTTAGTGGCAGAAACGAATAGAGCGTATGCGCAGTACCTCTGGCGTTTGGCTTTCAGCACGAGACAGCAGGATCAAAGCTTGCCACCGAGGTCGCATTTAGACGGAGGTGAAATGCAAAAATTCCCGTGCGCTGTGGTTTCGGCGTACGTTTCAGAGACCCGGGTGGTCGAAATTAATTAGGAGCACTCCAGTGCAGCGCGTCTCCTCTTTTGCTTCTGAACGTAAAAATCACTCAATTAGGCAGAATGGCATTCAAGTACTGTTGCTAGCAATACAGAACGTATACTTATTTCCAGATGAACGAGATTTTAACTTAAAATGGTTTTGAATCCTTGAACGAAATGAGGCACGAGAAACGTTCCAATTACGTAGTTCTTACGAAGCTCCCTCAATTTAGCCGCCCTGCTACGCGCCGCTTTGCCTATAACACTATCGTTAGACCCATCTTAGAATACGCATGCAGTAATCATAAGAGATACTTTTACAAATAAAAAAATAATAAACTTGGAAGAATTCAGGAAAAAAAAATATTAAGGTTAGTATAAAACGCATATGGGCGCACACCACTCTGTGACCTCCATAAAAGAAGCGCTTACCGTCTATTTCGAACAGCAATCCTACATGTGGATTCAATTTTTTATTTCAGCTAATTTAAAAAATATTTATGAAATGAACACCTACAATATCTTCATTTATTTCTCGTGGTATTACACTTACACTCGGAAATCGGTATTCTCGTGCAATAACATCATTAAACTCACTGGTAAATTGCTTTAAGTGCTCTTTTTATTTAAGAACCATGCATCACTGACTGGATTGTTATGAGCTCTCCCAGCGATGTATAAAAGTAAAGTAGGGATGACCAATTCCATATGTATGGGTATTAGCTACAAGGGAATCAGCAGCAACAGCAAATGCTAGCGCATTCAAACGATCAACCGAGGATCGCCTATAGTCGGATACAACTCAAGAACGAAGCGGCTTTTCCCCGTCGAAGCACCGGCCCCTTCCAGCCAATGGCGTCGGCAGATTCTCATGACCCTGCTAGCGTGACAATGCAAGGGGTGGGGGGGGGGGGGGGGGGGACTATCCCGGACAATGCAGGGAGGGGGGGCAACAGTTGGACACAATTCAAGAACGAAACGGCTTCCCCCCGTCAAAGGACCCTCTTCCAGCCAATGGCGTCGGCCGATCTCCCCATTTTCCCTTGACCGATCCCCTTGGGCCTGGTAGCGCGAAATCGTAGGTTGTGGCGCATCAAATGGGAATAACCACGGTTTAATATGATTAACCACGGCATTATGAAAATCAGCCGTCGCCATTGGCTGGAGGGCCTTGTTTAAGCGGCAGCTGCCGCTTCGTTCTTGGGTTTTATCCGACAATAGGACTTTTTATTTAAATGCGCATGTAATGAATGGTTCGTGCCTGATAGCGACGCCGTTTTTCATAATTTTTTTTTTCTCGCCTACGGCCGCATTAGGGCAAAACCGTTATTTTTTTTGCGGTTCCTGCCATAATTTACCGGAAACAGGTGTTTCAAGGCCTAGATATAGTTTCGAAAATCACCTTCAGGACGCCACCTGGCCCCCTGCGAACCAAGAAGCGCTGGCAAATAATGAAGCCAGGCATTCACAATTGACGCTGGCGAGGTACCTGTGACGTGCAGCGCGGAGAAGTTTCGCCGCGAATACGGGCTGCGTTTTGAGGTCATCGCGTCTCCATAACAGCACACTTAGAATTTCTGAAGCCCCCTATCTTGTTTAAAAATTGTGAATAATAGTAAAACTACGTGGGTGGCAAATATTTCTTGATACTTCATCTGGCAAGTTTGTTTTTTTAAATGTACGGAAGTCGCGATCCAGGGCTATAAGGGCTGTCTAAAATTCGTTGGCACAGTTAAAAAAAAACATTGCGTATTACATTCTTCATCGTTCTTCATCTACTTCGCTTATTTCATCATTGACTACGTTTTCTGATCATTGTATTACTACTAGCTCGTACGGCATTTATTTAATCCTACGCAACTTTCGTTCATCTAGCGTTTATTTAATGATTATGCACCTCAATCAGTTTTTCATTCTCTGTATTGTCGCTCCTTCACCAGACTAAATCATCGGCCTTATTGTGGAAACAAACAAGCAAATAAATCTCACTGAACCGGCATTAGTGACTGCGTACGCCGTTCGCGCGCACTACCACTCGCGCACCCACCTTCAAGCAGCGCAGAAGACGCGGCGCGAGGAGGCCCGGAGATCTGCGTAAACACGCCTCCCTACACCCGTCCTTTTCACGGACATCACTTTTCTCCGCGAAGCGGAAACAACAGACCCGCTTGCTTGGGTTGCGGGGGTGCAGGCCGGAGCTGGGCCTATACATAGTCTCATCAGACTCGAAGGACGCGCGCCATGTTCCAAGAAGGGGGGGGGGGGGGGGGAAACAAAATAAGCTCAACAATCTGAATGCAAGGCCCGGCGGACTGAGTCACTGATCTTTTCTTGCAAACAACCCTGCCTTGTCCCTCGGGAATCAGACACGCCTTGGCAACGGCTGAAACTCAAGAAGCAACTTGTCCCCGATAAATATGAGAGCGAGAAAAAAAAAAAAGAAGGAATGGCGCGGCTGAAGAAACTTACCTCCTCCCCCTCCGCCCCCCCCCCCCCGACTGCTCCCGAAAAAAAAAAGCATAAAAAGAAGATAGACGAAGAAAAGAGAAGAGGTGGCACAGGAGCTTGGCGTGTTTGCTTCCGCTCGAACACCGAATGCAGCGTCGAAACCAGCGTTTGCGCGCATTCGTCTGTGTGTGTGTGTGTGCGCGTGTGTTCTGTGTGAGTGGAGTGTGCATCCGGGGTGGTAAGTAGCAGTCGCTTTCCTCTGGTGTCGCTTACACGTCTCGCGAAAGCCGCTGGTGGGTTATCGCGTGTATGGTGTTGCCCCCGTACTCGCTTACCTAAGGATGTGAAGGTGCTCCCTCAAAACTCCAGCGGTATTATGGAAGAGCGGTGAGCTGATTTCTCGTTGTCCTCACTTAATAGCGGCGCATTTAGCTCCGATTCCACGAAAAAAAAAGACCCCAAACTACAAACAGAAGGCGCGTGTTTATTTCGGGGAAAATAACTTCCTTTTCTCCCAGCGAGTAGTCACTCATCGTCCAGATAGCCACTCCATTAGCGCTGTCAACGGCCACGCCGTGGACATTCCGTTATCGAAAGAGGGTATCGTATATTTTGTGTATGGAATGAACGAACTGACAAGTCGAGGTGTCCAGCATGTGGCGGGGGGGGGGGGGGGGAGGGGGGGGGGGGTCGAGTTCTGCATGCACACTGTGCGTGTAAGCGACATGGTGGGTAGGCACGGGTATCGAGGTACTCAATTAGAGCATGTTGCTGGACTAATTGGTACATGGTTCTGGTTCATACGAAGGCGCAACGCAAAACAGACACGACAAAGGTGGGCAGGACGACGCGCTCGATCGAGGCACCCTTCGACATGGGACAAAACGCGACATTTTGTTGCTTAGCGCCTCCTACTTTTCAAATTAGCAACCATAATAACTTGATATTTACGTGCTATGACTAGCCACGTGTCCAGTGCAAATGCGAGCAACATTAACCAGATTGGGCCGTCTAAGCAGAGAAAAAAAATTGAGAAGTGAGCCTTAGTGAACGCGAAACTGGTCGACAATTCTTGTAAAGCAGCGCAACGGCTCGAAGCCAAACAGGGAAGGGACAAAACACAGCGCTGATTGGCTTCGAGCCGCTGCGCTGGTTTACAAGAAACATGTCTGACCAACTCGCCCACCAGTTCATGTTGTACAGGTCGACAATTGGCGCGAAATTCTGCACGCCAGATTTTTCAAAACTGTCCAGCTCAATCAACCTCGCGTCCTAGATTAACGCAAGTGTTTAGTTATTACAATTGATTATTGTTTTTATCTTATGCAAGTTCAAGAATTCTTGCGCGAAGGCGTAGAAACTGTATAAAAACTTTTGCGATCCTCAGCGTCGCATTGTGACCGGTGGGTACGAACAACTATAGCTACTCGTACAACACATTCTGACAATGCAGCAAGCTCTGTTTGATGCAGCCCGTAGAATCGCATTAAAGATCTCATGTTCAACCGCTCTGATTAGAACCAAATCGCGTGTCCATTCAACACGGCTGTGCGAAAGAGCAACAACTGACACTAAAACAAAATTAAGTTGCAATAAAGGCAAGAAATTTTTAAAAAACGCGTCGCCAGGCTAGTACACGCAGAGCGTGATGGTAGAAGTGCTTAAACTGTAGTGGGCCATGGAAAAAAAAAAAAACAGCGCCGGGTTCGGTTTTAGTACAGTGTCTGTAACCCGAATAGGATCCGAAAGAGTGTCTAGATATCCTTGGAGAAATTTTTGTGTGTACTCATTGCAAGTGTGAGTAATATGGCGATTTTTGATAGGCGTCTTATTTCACCCCGTGCAATGTATCATTTTTCCCAATTGGTAGTGCTAAACGCCACATTTTGAAGTTATAAATTTCGTTAATTGTGCTGCGTTCCGATTCACCTGAACCTATCATATTTGGTGAGCGTGATACGAGGACGGTAGGGAATTATTCAGCAGTGCTTGTATTTTAATACCTCTGAATTAAAAATAACGTTGACGATTTGTAAATTTGTGTCGCATTTTGCCCCACCTTACTCATATGGATAAGAGAAACATAAGAGAAGAGTCACCGTGGAAGAGCCAATTTTAAAGTTGACATGGTGTGTTTTATAACTGCTGGCTATACCGGGAACTTGGCTGAGACCTTGTCTGATTTGGCCGTGGGTTATGAGACGTACTTTAGCTACGGGTTATAAGGGGCACTGGCAACGCTTACGCCGAGGGGGTGGGGTTCTTGCACACGGCTGTGAACCTCTAGGCTCAACGTGCTCCAGCCCTGCTGATAACCGAATGCTCGCCAGTACTAAGTTATAGCCCGCTTATAACTTTAAATCTGATTCTTCGTTTATCCATATAACCGTGCTCTGACGCACTTTCGGGTGCCAAAAAACTCACTATTGGTTTTAGTCGGGAGGTTATGATGGCGCCGCAGCGAAGTGCGAGCGCTGTAAACATCTGGAGGGTGGTAAACTGCAGATCGAGGTTCTCATGTAAACGCCGATATAAAATTGACCAATAGGCATCGCGTTGCGGTGCCGTCGAAATGTAGCGCAGCGTTCTTAACAGGACAGCAGATACTCAAACTTTGATAATCTAGCCTAACTGAAAGAGGTATTCGGTTTTTACAGCTGAGCCCAAACTTAATGGTCACAGGAAATTTTGTCTGTGAAGAACAGCCCTTCGACGGTGCCACACCATCTAAAAGGCATTCCTTAGAAAAGTTAATTGTTGGGTTAGTTGGCACTGTAGATTTAAGGTCATGTTTTTTGCTAAAACAGCGCTGTTTCCTACTTTTTGCTCCTTTCGCCTCTCTTCTTTGGCTTGTGCCGTTGCGCTGTTATGCTGAAAGCATTCTTAGTATTTAAAATTATGTTCTTGAAAAGCCCCTTTCCCAACTCTGTAAATTGTCGGTACTCCACGACCTTAGGACCCAGACATTAAGCTGATAAATTAGTTGTGTCGGCTTATAGCATATTCGCAATACCTGCAAAATTACACTAACTTTCTTTGTCCATTCTGTAACCACGCGGTTGGTTTAGCTGTGCGCTTGCTCCTGTCCGGAACAGGCTCTCAACGTAAAGGACACTTTGTGTGCTAGCCGCAGATTAAGACGCCTCAAGTAGCAGCGGCGTTGAAAGATGCGCGGTTGCGGTATATATGAATGGCAGCCAAAAAGCGTATATATCTGCACGTAGTAATGACGGCTTTCCCGCAGTCAGAAAGACAGCGAAACGGCTTCCAATATAAACTGCTTATTACACTGTCTCGCGGCCGCAAACAACTGACTCGGCGGCGGCTGTATAAAAAAAATCTGGCTAAGAACTTTCGAGACAAAGCGCCAAAAGCAGCTACAACAATCTGGAACAGGGTAGAAGCAGTTGTGTGTGGCCGCGATCATTCGATTTAAAATTGGTCGCATTTCGTGTCACAAAGCGATAAAGCCGCGTGGCGGCGGCTTTCAGCACGAACAAACAAAACTCGAAAGCTTCGCGGCGATATACATCTTGCTACGCGTACTACACGGCAGTCTGTTATACAAAAAGAATGACCCGAAAGTTACCTTCTCTTTCATGGTTGGTTTACAGAGAGGAGTTCTTAGCGAACACTTGGGCTCATGTCACGACTCGTGTCTCATTGCATAATTATGATTCCACGTGGCTCTTCGAGACGCTCCTTATACATGCCGCTGATCTGGTTCGTGACTGACGTATTGCTTGTGCAGCGGGAAAGGAATAATCTTCTCCCGGCTGCAGCTGCTGGACACTTGAGACCGCGATGCGTCTTACTAAAGAGAACCGGGCCGCCATGGAAAACAGTTGTGGGGCTTGGACAGCCCTTTCGTGAAACCGCAATATCGTCCCAAATGACGCGTGACTAATGCATTCAGCAAGAGAGACAGAACTGGGCTCCGGAGATTGTTTTTTTTTTCTATTCGGAATATCGGAGAAGTTCCACGAACTGCCTCCGTCTTCCCACCCTGGCTTACTTTTATTCTGTTGTAGGCCAAGCATTTCGTTTCCACCATTTTTACTCTCCCCCCCCCACTTTTTTTTTTGCTCTTCTGTTTCCCTTTCAAGAGAGCCCCAGGGGCGGCATGTGTCTTCTGCATAACAGCGGTGTGATTTGCTCTCTTCTGCGTTTGCTTCTGGACGCGTGCGTTCGTTTTGTTCTTCGGCAAGCCGTCACTAAGCGTGTCAAGAGGCCCGAATAATCGCGCCAGACCAAGAACAAACTCCGATGGGCGTGGGACTGGGGCTTGGCATTTACATAAAATGCGGGATGCGCCGTGAACGAAATCGACCAGCCCCGGAGCCTGGCCGTCAAGGGGCCCCACTCGCGAAACTCCTGGCGCCTGCCGCGCCTCTCGGACTGCATGCAGCGGCCGGGACTGTATTTGTTTAAAGGCGCCCCTCGCTTTCACTCGCGCAGCCCTTCAGCCCACGGCTCCGGCGAAAGGGCGAGGTGGGCCCGGGTGCCGCCTCGGGCCTTATCAGGCGCGGGCCTTGGCGGCGGTGTTCGGCTAAAGCGGTCCCTAACGGAGGAAGAAAAATGAGCTTCGTCCGGCGCCGTCACGCGATGTTACCGAGGCGAGCGGGGGGGCCAGTTCTCGCCTACACTCGAGGTCCACGTTCAAGTAGGCAGTCTCCTGGCGCAGTACCAATAATAATAACAATAACGATACAAGAAAGAGCACATCTCGCCGCACGAAGCTAACGCAGCAGCGAGCAACAGGAATCTGGTCACGCCAATAACCGCTTCCCAGGAAGCTTCTGTTTTGAGGTGCATGGCGCGGTTTGCTCGCTTGGAATGCGCATATGCGCTTGCGCGTTCATGGGGCCCCATGTTTGTGCACAGTGTAGGGCCTTGGGTCAGGAGAGAGGGAATGTAGGCGCGATAGTGCCCCGCGACGTCGATAACAATGCCTGACTCGCGACCTTCTCAAACCGCCGCCGCCTTATTCACCGTATACTCGCTCGTCGATCACTACGCATTGACGGGCTAGATAGGTGCAAGCGCTGACTTGTATGCCAAAGCTTGTCGTGTACTATCGGCCACAAAAGTTTGCGGATGCGGGTGTGAGAGAAAAGTTTTTATCTCGACGCAGTCACGCTCTCCAACCGCCTGAAATGTTTGGGAACGTGCATGCTTCATCATGAAATTTCATAGCGCCTAAACGCAAGAGGGAAACAACGCATAACACGGATGTGAAAACTGTCGACTGAGATTTTATTCCGGAGTACATACATATATATACATATTGTATATACATATATACGCATGCATACATATAGTACATACATATATGTTTGTATACTCCGGAATAAAATTTCAGCTGACAGTTTGCGCATCCATGTTAGGCGTTGTTTCCCTCTTGCGTTTAAGCGTCGTCAAAAGCGCAATAATGAGAGTCCATGATCACAACCAAGTGGCCCCAATTTGAAACCCTGTAATGCTTCATCAGCTAGTGTCAGTGCCAGGCGGCTGTGTCGCGAGGCGGTGCTACAATATTTTTTGTTGTGTTTCTGAGAACACGCCTCTCCTAAACTTTTATGGCCAATAGTACGTTTTCAAGCTTTGTCAAAGTTGATATGCGCTGTGCTTCACCGTGGCTTGTGTGCTGAATAACGCTGCTGCTTACGCGCCGAGAAGTGTCAAGAAAGGCTGTGGTTGTAAAATGATATTGGCGTACTTAACTTCGCATCCGGCTAACATTTTGCTTGCATTTTACCAATGACCAATGATAACCGAAAAAGTAGCACCGGGTGAATATCGAAAGCGTCTAAGGAATGGACTTGTTACTACCAAGCGACACAGGAAAAAAAGAAAACAGACTTGAAAGTTCGGCCACCCAAGACCAAAAATAAAGCACCGCTGGAGCTTTCCAGTAATTTTATTCGTATAGCAGCAATGATCGATGTGAAGCTATATGGAGTTCCAGGTTGTGTATAGCACCTGCCCAACACATGGCCGACGCGGGCCGATGGGTGTGTGTCGACGCTGAGCGCGCAGACGGCTGGATAACTGAATGCTTCGGAGAGGGAAAGGATCTTGTAGTAGAACATGTTCTTGGGTAAGTTGGTTCATAGGTTGAGTGGATGAAGCGCACAAAAGACACGGCACATAGGCAAAGACGCGCCTGTGTCGTGTCCGTTTTTGCCTATGTGCCGTGTCTTTTGTGCGCTTCATCCACTCAAGGAAAAGGATCCTCGCCACATCATAGCTGTCATACCACCGTGAGGGTTTTATGAGAGCCCCCGAAGGACACAGATCTTTACTACGCTCTCAGTGCCTCGGTCGCTCAGACACTGAGCTGATTTTTTTGTTTTAACAACCGCACAAGGAATAGATATAGCGACTGTCACTTTCGACCCGTTGCCACAGCGCATCACGATAAAGCTTGGTCATTTGCTCGCCGCCCATCGAAATTAGACGGAAGTGGGTCCGTGCGATGCGCTCCGGGCTTTGTAATTATAGCTTGAGCTGATTTCCTGGCGAACATGCTGAGCCACATGCTTGTTTTGGGAACTGAAAGGAAAAATAACGTACCACCTTTGCACAGTGGCTGGATCCAAGTATGCAATGTGAAGTATGGCCTAAAGTAAATAATGTAGAATTTACTCCTCAAAACTAACGGTTTGGTTTGTGAGGGTTTAACGTCCCAAAGTGACTCAAGGCTATGAGAGACGCCGTAGTGAAGGGCTCCGGAAATTTCGACCACCTGGGGTTCTTTAACGTGCACTGACATCGCACAGTACACGGGCCTCTAGAATTTCGCCTCCATCGAAATTCCACCGCCGCGGCCGGGATCGAACCCGCGTCTTTCGGGTCAGCAGCCGAGCGCCATAACCACTCAGCCACCGCGGCGGCTCTCAAAAGTAATGAAATGATCAACCACAAATAATTATGATTGCATTTATGTAGCTCTGAATCAACTTCTTAGACAGCATTATGCACGGTGTCACAGCTTTCTTTTTAAAAAAATATATTCTAAAGATATTAAAGCTGAAACTAATTAAAACTAAATTTAAAAACTGCTGCAACGGAAAATTGTTGGGAAAAGCTTCAAAAAGTTTTAAGCGTCACGGGTGGCTTTATTGATTACTGACATGTTTAATGCACACAATTATCCCGTTTTTTCTCGTAATTTTCTTTGTATGACGCGTTCCACTTGGCTACCCAGGAACAATAAGCGACGACTGGAAAACGAATAAAATTTGCCACGTCAGTTCGAGATGAGGTAAATTAAATATTTCCAAATATCTGCCTGCTCTCCATAAGCAACGTGTGCTTCAAGCCCAGCGCGACGAACGCGCCCGACTCGAAGCCGTAATAATCGCCGCGGCACATCGCCAGCGCAGCGCATGGGCCAGCGCCGGTGCGCGCGCGCGCGTGCGCTTACGCAAGTGCGAGGCGATCAAAAGAATGCCGATGCCCTGTGACGGAATGCGCGCGTTCAGTGGCGCCCCCTGCAGCCTTGCGGAGAAAACATGCCCTCACTGAGAGTCGCTCATCTCCGCTTGGTGTCGCTTTCTGGGCTGCCGTTCCAGAGCGAGACTTCGACCCATGCTTCGACCACACCGCGGTTTCGACTTTGGCGCCAGCCCGGCTCCGGTGCTGTAGACGCGAACCACAGAGTGGTAGCTGCAGTCTCCGAGAGGCGGCGCAGGCATCGTAGAAAGGGAAACTAGCGGTGCTCTCGCGAAATTCGTTGCCGGCTTCTCTGCAGAGAAACGTGAAATGGGGGAGGGCGGTTTTTTTAATTCATTTGGCAAACACGACAACGATAATAATAATCTGAAAATTTATGAATTGGTGGGATTTAACTTTCCGTAGCGACACATGGGCTATGAGGGACGCTGTATAATGGAGGTCTCCGGATTAATTTAGAACCACGTCGGTATCTTAAACTTGCTCTGACGTCACACGACACACAAGCTTTTGTTGTAGTTCGCCTCCGCCAATAAACGCCCGCCTCAGCTAGAACCGAACCCGTGACCTTTGGATCAGCAGCCGAACGCCACTGATTCATAGTGGTAATAATAATAATAATAATAATAATAATAATAATAATAATAATAATAATAATAATAATAATAAACTTTACAATACCTACCTTGCCGCGTACATCGCGAAATTCAGCGAGAGCTAGTGTAAGCGCTAATTTTTTCTTAACCTCTGCCGCCGCCGCGGTGGCTGAGTGGTTATGGCGCTTGGCTACTGGCCCGAAAGACGCGGGTTCGATCACGGCCGCGGCGGTCGAATTTCGATGGAGGCGAAATTCTAGAGGACCGTGTGCTATGCGATGTCAGTACACGTTAAACGGCCCCTGGTGGTCGAAATTTCCGGAGCCCTTCACTGCGGCGTCTCTCATAGCCTGAGTCGCTTTGGGATGTTAAATCCCCATAAACCAAACCAAACCAATCTTAATATCTGCCCTTTCCATCCCTTCCTTCATCCTTTCCGTCACGATATAATCCAGGTGTCCCTGCCACTGCGCCTTACATTATAATTGCTTATAAGGCTTACGCACCCGCGCGCACCCTTTGCGGTTTCTTCAGAGCGAGAGCCTCGAGCTACGAAGCATGGTGCTAACGGTGTAAGTTTTTAAGTATGAAATGCTTTTAGCTCTCATTCTCGGCAAACTCAGGCGAACATCGTAGGAGAAAATGAAGCTGAAGTTATTCGAAACTTCCGAACTTCTCCGTCACAACGGTAGCCAGCAGAAAAGATCATGCCTGGCTCAGAGGACAGAGGCGGGCGAAGGCGGGGTAGGTTCAGCAGCATATAAACCTGGCCGATACTATAGAGTGCGGCTACCACCATCTATAAGCCATCCTCTAACGCGCTACGCCTTTCCAACTCTCGACGACGAGATCGGCTACAATTTTGTTTTTCTATGAAACGTATGGGCACAGACTCCAGGATGCTTTTGAGCAGTGTTTGTGGGCAGCGTCCCTGCCGCGTGCTCCCTGTCTGCAAAGAGCCCCATATATGCGGCATTCACCTCCCGGATACGTGCAGCGTCCGAGAAGTGTTTCGAAGAGTTTGGCAGTATCTCACCTGATGACGACATCCCACCCGAAGTTTACAAGAAGCGCGATGCTCGGGATGCGTGTGGTGTGGGGTCTCGTAACTCGACTCTGGCTGCGCGGGCATCCCACCTGAAGGCGACGACGAAGGAAGAGCGAGGCACGGTGCACCTGGGGGAAGGGGAGGGGGGGGGGGGGGGGTGACGGTATTAATGTGGGCGGACGTACGCATCGGCACCGGGAAACGTCGCAGATACAGTTCTCGCTGTTATAATGACGTCCTGTCCGAGTTATAAAGGATATACTAACACCTTCTAGATTTTTTAGAAGTTGCGCGGGCCACGCAAGAGAGCCTGTAGGCCACATGATTAGCGTTGTGAGTTTGTGAGTTTTGGTCTACATGTGCTGCTGTTATCCCTCCTTGCACTAGCGCAGAGCTGACGCGTTTGTTCCGTTCGGCCCTTGGTCACACTTCGTGTATCTCTTGGTTGCACCAGTTGCTAAGGATACCAAAGCAAACCGACGATTGCCTAATGTCCAGCAACGCTCATTAAGTAACGCGTGTGCACGCACGCACATATACACTTATACGTCCACCATTGCACGAATTTGTCGTTTTCGATGTTAAAGGGTCCCTGAAAAGGAGGTTCGAGGTTGGCTATAAAATGCTTGCATTATTTAGAGTGCAGTCCACCGAGCGTTCATGGCGCGTACAAGACCTGAAAAGTGAGCCTATCAATTAGAATAATTTTGTTTTAAATTTGCGCTTCCACACCTCGCGGCGACCAGTGGTGCCGGGCATTCACCCGAATCCGTGCGCAACGCGTCATACAGCGCTCGTTACGTCAGCAGCGGAGGTTGGTTCGCCGTGCCAACTCTTTCTGATGTCATGGAGCTGCAATGGCCGCGGAGGGAAGCTCCGCCCCCCGCGCGAGTGGGTGGGACCGGAGGAGCAGCGCCCACATTTCAGCGTGCAAAAAGTGACGAAAGGAGAGAGAAAGGCGCGAAGGCGCCTTTTGTGCAGCGGCGTCCATTAACATCCTAGCATACCGCAAATTTATTGACAGCCCCTTTCCGAGCACCTTTAACGTGCACGTCGACACGGTTTAAGGGGCGCAGACACAAAATTTCGAACGCGAACAAATTATTCGATTTCTTTCATGGGCGCGAGGAGATGCCTTCTAGCAAGCTTCAGTCGTCTACTTAGGGAATACGTCTACTTAGGGTAGGTAGTTACCCCAGGTATGGGTGACGAGAGGGAAATAATTATAATAATAAGAATGGACTAGAGCGCATTTGGCAGGTTCTCTCAGATCATGAATGGCAGTTTAGTAATATCCCTCAACAGAAAAGTATACAACTTAGCTGTATCTTACCGGTAGTCATCTATGGCGCAGAAACGTGGAGGATAACGAAAAGGGTTCAACGTAAGTTCAGGACAACACAGCGAACTATGGAAAGGAAAATGATAGGTGTAACGTTAAGAGACCGGAAGAGGGCATAGTGTGTGAGGAATCAAGCGCGTGTTAATGACATCTTAGTCGAAATCAAGAGGAAGAAATGGGCTTGGGCAGGGCATGTACTGCAAAGGCAAGATATCCGCTTGACCTTAAGGGTAACAGAATGGATTCCAAGGGAAGGGTAGCGTAGCAGAGGGCGGCAGAAAGTTATATGGGCGGATTAGATTAAGAAGTTTTCGGAGATAGGGTAGCCGCAGCTGGCACAGGACAGGGTTAATTAAAGAGACATGGCTGAGGCCTTTGTCCTACAATGGGCATAGCCAGGCTGATGATGATGATGATGAAATTTCAGTTGTAGGTGTTGAGTGGAGCATAACTTTATGTGGTTTTGAATGTTTTCCGAGCAGCCTCTCGGCATTATCACCCTCATCGATATACTTGCCGTGACGTCACCGAACCCAGTGGCTGTTCACAGGGAGCACCAGCGCTTGCCGGGGACGGCGACGTCATCAGGAATGTGGTAGCCCAGATTGGCCGGTTGACCGTGACGTCAAGACGCGCTTCAGCGCTGGCGCCGACTAAGGCCGGAACTGCCGGTACAAAATCGTTTGTAATTCAGTATTATCGCTGCGCACTGGTGGTGGTGAGATTTTCGTGATCACTAGGCCCATAAGGCTCTTCCGACGCAAAAAGAAAAACGGGCACCCAAAAATTTTTTGTCTTTACCTTTTTAATGATCCCGGCTAATATGGGTGAATTAGCTTTAGAGAAATACGCACTCGGAGTTGCCGTCCTGTAACAGTCGCTGGTAGACAATTAGATGCTATAGCAATGTGGACAATGATGGAAGTAGCGCGAAGGACGAAAGCACAATAAGTACGACTCGACACAAGCGCTACTTTGTACTACATCTACCATGAATCCAATCCAACCAGCCCAGCATCCACCTGGCTGCAGTGAATAGTGAGCAAGGGTAAGGATGCAAAAAGAGGAAATCAAGAAGTGCTTGAAAAAAAAGAACGAAGCGAAAACAAAAGCTTGAACAAGCTACTCTAATGACAGGATTACTCTCCTCATGACTCGAACAGCGTTGCACAATAACACGCTAATGAAGTTAATGCACTGAGCATGGGAGTGATCGTGCCTCTGTATCGAATAGAATCCGATTCAAACACGAAATTGCGCTGATCAGGCCACTCACCCGCACTCCAAATCCCGCAAAGAATGCGTGAGAGAGATAACACAAAAAGAAAGGCGCTGCACGTGGCTGTCAATGGCGGCACTAGACGAGGAAAGAGAGAGAAACCGGAATAACGGAAACACAGGGAGGTTAACTAGGCGGCGCCTAGGATGCTATCCCACACGTGGGAATTAGGGGAACAAAGGGCGCGAAAGAAAGGGAAGAGGGGACTGGGAGGTGAGTTTTGCAGCCAGCAAGGAGCTCTCTCCTGAATGAAGCTATGTGGTCGAAATCACCATATTTGTCTTCGGCTTCGCAATTAACTTGAAGGGCAACCAACCCTTCTCTATCTACTTCCCCCCTTCCCTTTTCATTTCTTTTTAATCCAAATTCCTCGGAAAATTATTGGTGGTACTGTTAACCACGGAGGTAAAACTTGTTTGCAGAGCGCCACCGTCAATGAACACTGCCGTGCACCCATCATTCCAGCACAGTTCGGTCTCTGATATTGCACTGAGGCGCCATCAACAGTTACTAAGCGGTTCGTTCTTTTTGTCGCTCTTGCGAAGGAGCAATCACAAACATACTTTCTGAATGTTAATTGCTAGCTAATTCAGCTTGAAATATAGGTCTTTCTTTTTCTCAGACTATGATGAGAAACGTAACAAAGAGAGAGAGAGAGAGAGGTCACATGGCTGTGCTTTGTTCCAGCCTTACTCAACGGAAGTCGCTGCAATATGAGCGACATCATCTGCTTCTACCTGCACTGTCTTTCTCCCATTTCCTTTCCTTTCATTTCCATATCTACCAGTAAGAGGTAGCAGGTTAGGGACGAGTTCCTCTGGCTGACCTCTCTACGTCTCTTGTAATTAAAGTTCTCTTTCTTCTGTATTCGTCTGTAGCAAATATATTTCTATTACTGACGTCTGCTTCGATGAAAAAGCGCTACGGACGGCAAAAAGTGGCTATCACGTGCGCGTTCAGAACAGCATTGTCACTCAAACGCAGAGAAATCGTTTTTTTTTTTTTAGAGGAGTAAGGTTGGTCGGTTGTAGGTGGGTGCACACTGAGAGCAGTTGCGGTAGTGGTCAGTCATGTCATGTAATACGTGGAGTTGCCTAGTAGTGATCATATTTCGTTCCTCCAGTGGTCAGATTCACATCACAAAATGGGAGGTAAAATCCTAATAGTCACCTAAAATTGAAATTGCTTCTCCTTGATTGGCTAAATACAACTTGCAAAACCTGATTCGAAGTCGGTAGCTAATAGGCTCTTCCGCTATTTCCGCGTGGTACGGGAAAGCTTTTGCCATCTAGCAGAATACATTGTGTTCTAGCTTCTTCATTCAAAATTATTATGTTCCTGAGCTTTGCCGCGGCTCTCAACCGCATGAATAATAAAAAAAACCTGCTATTGAAACCAATCACATCATAAGCACAGCTCTGCCAGGTTACAGAGCTTAATGAGTTGTAATCATGACACTGCTCTGAACTGTAATGTCTGAGTTAAGTCCTAGACACCTGGCAGAATCACTATGCAGCTATAATGAGTTGAAAGCTGCAGCCGACAACATTTTAACGAGTAGACGGACACAGGTGGGCCGCATTTCACCACGGCAGTGTAGTATTTATGTGAAGCGAAAAGAAAGACTCAGCGCTTACTTTATGGTCATTCTTGTAGCGTGGCAGTGCGCTTTTTCCCACCTTAAACTGTATGTATGTACATCGCCATATTTCTGTCCCAGTTTCTGTGTATGTGTGTGTGTGTGCGTACGCGTGGGTG